>NC_053498.1:2186430-2222411 GCF_905171775.1 Rana temporaria
CATTTCAGCCAACGTTCCCCACCAAACAGGAGGCAGCATTATAAAATTTCATCTTTCGCGAGCTCACCACACACGTTACAATCTGATTGTACAATCTCCTTTAGACCCGCCGACAACTATGTAGTGCACGGGGCCTACCCGATCGGATACAAAATTGAATAGTTCAGTTATGTTCCAATATTTGCACAGTTTTGGTAAATCTAAAAGTTGATTGTTAAAAGATTGTACGTCAGATCTAGCCGTGTTCTCACACACACACACACACACACACACACCGCAATTTCTATAAATTCAACCTCCACACAATCTGATTGTAAGCAGTGCGACACGCAAGGATCGTACACACAATGAGCGAGTTTTCACACGAGATGTCGGGGGGGGGGGGGGGGGGTTTTTGGTCAGGAAGGATATTTATAGAAGTCGAGCGGAAGGATATTTATCGTTTATATTTTATAAGGAAGACAAAGGTTCGGTTTACACCTTTATGGCCGGGCGAGGAGCGCGACGTCACCCGAGCAACATTCCTCCGCATGAATCAGGCATAGCTCGGCCGCACCCCGACGTCTGACATAATAGTCAATTCCGGATGACATTCCGCTGAATCGGACACAATCGGACTCTGCCCATTCATCACCCCCCCCCTAAAGTGGACCTGTCCCCACTTCCTACACAGCGGCCCTCTGCCTCCTCATCACCCCCCCCCCAAAAAATGGACCTTTCCCCACTCCCTACACAGCGGCCCTCTGCCCATTCATCACCCCCCCCCACTAAAGTGGACCTGTCCCCACTCCCTACACAGCGGCCCTCTGCCCATTCATCACCCCCCCCCCCCTAAAGTGGACCTGTCCCCACTTCCTACACAGCGGCCCTCTGCCTCCTCATCACCCCCCCCCAAAAAATGGACCTTTCCCCACTCCCTACACAGCGGCCCTCTCCCCATTCCCCCCCCCCCCCCCACTAAAGTGGACCTGTCCCCACTCCCTACACAGCGGCCCTCTGCCCATTCATCACCCCCCCCCTAAAGTGGACCTGTCCCCACTTCCTACACAGCGGCCCTCTGCCTCCTCATCACCCCCCCCCCCAAAAATGGACCTTTCCCCACTCCCTACACAGCGGCCCTCTGCCCATTCATCACCCCCCCCTAAAGTGGACCAGTCCCCACTTCCTACACAGCGGCCCTCTGCCCATTCATCACCCCCCCCCCTAATGTGGACCTGTCCCCACTTCCTACACAGCGGCCCTCTGCCCCCTCATCACCCCCCCCCCCCCCAAATGGACCTGTCCCCACTTCCTACACAGCGGCCCTCTGCCCCCTCATCACCCCCCCCCCCAAATGGACCTGTCCCCACTTCCTACACAGCGGCCCTCTGCCCATTCATCACCCCCCCCCCCAATGGACCTGTCCCCACTTCCTACACAGCGGCCCTCTGCCCATTCATTGTAGAGTTGGGTCCGGTTTGGGGTGATTTGTAGATTTGGGAATGGGTCCAGTTTGGGGGGGGCGATTGGGACGATTTGTAGAGATGGGGGATGAGTCCAGCCCCCCCTCCCATCCCCCCACCTCTACAAATCACCCCAAATACTGGACCCATCCCCACTTTCTACACAGTGTTCTCTGCCTCCAACCCCCACCAGACCCGTCTCCACTTCCAACATCTGCTCCACCGCCCCAAACAGACCCGACCCCCCCATCCCCCCACCTACCTACACAGCCACCATAGAGTGTAAGCCCCGAAGCATCAAACGCCAGCCATACCACGGTGCTATGGGATTGCGCAACGCACAGCAATGTCGGCATTTTGTTGGTCTGTATACAAAACAAGCTACAATCCGATATTGGGTGGAGAGCCGGAAGATTCTTCCTCAGATTGCAGTGCGACAGTCCGGGGGGGCGATTGTACAGTGTGGGGGCCCTTCGATTCCTCTGTATTGAATTGTATGGCAACGGTACTGTCTGCCCTCACGTCGTAAAGCGCCGTGCAAATCCTGAATAAATAATAATCTACTAAAACGTATTTACAATCAATCTGTAGAGCGTTGTATAGCGGTGACGTCGTGACGTCGCAGAAAATATACAAATCAACACAAAAAGAAAAAAAAAACAGTTCATAGAAATAAGAGGAGCTGAAATATTTATACAAAGCGATACAACGAAACGTCTTGCCGGTTCCCGGGACTGTGCCGGCTCCTAGACTGACCTGACTGCCTCCTGAACTCTCCGTCCCCCCCCTGCGGGTATCAATTCGAGAATTTACATCCAGGCCAAAAAGGCAAATCTCCCAATAATAGCCAGGGGGGTCAAAGGGCACCAATTGGTTGGGATCAAAGGTCAGACTGTTTTCACTGTCATGTGCAATACAGACACAGGAAGGAAAAGGTCCCTCTGCAAGAAAACAGTGCGGGGCCCGGGGCCCCCCCACCCACCGCCACCGAACGAGCCGGCATCTGCCAGGGCCAGAGGGGTGAAAACTGTAAGATAGAAAGCCAAGACCAGGTGTCGGCCTTGTAGTTGGCACGGCCCTTACAAGAGCCCCCTAGGCACAGAGCTGTGCCACGTGTAGCGCACAGAACTCCGGTGAGGGGCAGTGCCCGCCGGGCATAGAGTGGAAGCTCCGTTACAAGAAAAAAAAAAAACATTTTTAGAAGTTGCCGATTACTTTTCTGGCAAAGGGATTCGCCGCGGGCCCGCGGTCACATGCCCCCCACCCCCCCGCTAACAGTTTACGCTCATAATGTACAAAATCGCAAAAAGCCACAACACAAAGCTCGCCAGACAAGAGACTTTTGTGCTGCGGGAACATCGGGGCGGCACGGCCGGCGCGTTTCACTGAGCCCATTATTACGGCGGATTCCTGTCACGGATACCAAAAAACACAAGACCGGGAGGAGCCCGCCGATTGGCTATAATTGGAACAAAGTGCCCCCCCCCAGAGCAGCACAGGGTATGCCAGGGAAAGGGCCCACAGCAGCCCCTGAGCTAAACAAGCGCACTACGGAGCCCTTTGGTGCCCAGGGAAGATAGTGGGAACGTTTCCTGCTCCCCCAGCACAGGGTATGCCAGGGAAAGAGCCCACAGCTGCCCAGCGCTCTACGGCGCCCCCCTGGTGCCCAGGGAGGATAGTGGGAAAGTTTCGTGCCCTCCCCCACCACAGGGTATGCCAGGGAAAGGGCCCACAGCAGCCCCTGAGTGGCCCAGCGCTCTGCGGCACCCCCTGCTGCCCGGGGAGGATAGTGGCAACGTTTTCTGCCCCCTCCCGAGAGCGGCACAGGGTATGCCAGGGAAAGGGCCCACAGCAGCCCAGCGCTCTGCGGCGCCCCCTGCTTCCCGGGGAAGATAGTGGCAATGTTTTCTGCCCAGCACAGGGTATACTGGGTAAAGGGCCCACAGCGGCCCTCGAGCTGCCTAGCGCTCTACAGCACCCCCTGGTGCCTGGGGAGGATAGTGGCAGTTTCTTGCCCTCCCAGGGTATGCCAGGGAAAGGGCTCAGCGGCGCTCCCTGGTGCCCAGGGAGGATAGTGGCAAAGTTTCATGCCCCCCCCCCCCAGCACAGGGTATGCCAGGGAAAGGGCCCACAGCAGCCCCTGAGCTGCCCGGCGCTCTGTGGTGCCCAGGGAAGTTAGTGGCAGAATTTCCTGCCAGGGAAAGGGCCCACAGCAGCCCCTGAGCTCTGCAGTGCCCCCTGGTGCCCGGGGGGAAGATAGTGGCAATGTTTTCTGCCCTCCCCCAGCACAGGGAAAGGGCCTACAGCAGCCACTGAGCTGCCCAGCACTCTGCGGCGCCCCATGGTGCCCGGGGAGGATAGTGAAAATGTTTCCTGCCCTCCCCCTGGCACAGGGTATACCAGGGAAAGGGCCCACAGCTGCCCAGTACTCTGCCACTATCCTCCTCAGGCACCAGGGGGTGCTGCAAAGTTTCCCTTCCCCCTCCCCCAAGCACAGGGTATGCCAGGGAAAGGGCCCACAGCAGCCCCTGAGCTCTGCAGCGCCCCCTGGTGCCCAGGGGAGGATAGTGGCAAAGTTTCCTGCCCTCCCCTGGCACATGCGTTCTATTTGAACCTCCACCTTGCAGATTCCTTTTCTTTCCATGAATCAGCCACACGTGTGATCTCAGCGCCGCTCTAATTAAAAGTACGTGAAGAAAGCAGGAATGATTCAAGGCGGAGGTGGGGGGGTGCGGGGGGGTGTTGGGGGGGCGCGGGGGGGGGGGGCTGCCATCCCCCACAAAGTGAGCCATAGGGGTTGAGTCACCCCAATCTATAGAACTACAACTCCCAGCCAAGTTGAGTGGGAGAAACATGCTGGGTGTTGTAGTTCCACACATGGGGAGGGGGGGGTTGTGGGCCCAGGAGCTGACACTCAGCAGATGCGATGTGTCAGGTGACAGCTGAGGCCGGGGGGGGGGGGGCGCCCCTGGGAAGTGCAGCCGCGCATGCTCAGCCCACGGAGTGGAGGATTAGGATGAGGTGGTTGGGTTTGGCTCAGGTCGGCCGGTGAGTCACACAGGAGAAGGAAAGGGTTAAATCCGGCGAGGATTAACTCTTCACCCGCCACATGGGAACCAGGAGACAGGTTCTCACACCTCACCCAGGGGCCCCGCAAAGGCTGGCACAGGGGCCCCATGGGTGTCACACAATCCCGGATAGGGGTCCCCACCAGCCAGGGGCCCCAGAACAATATCAAGTACTAAACAGTCACATCCATGGGGGGGGGGGGGGGGACTGTCATACCAACCAGCTCCAAGGAGTGGAGATGTGGCCCCTGGGGGAGGCCCTGTCCTGACTGGCCCTTATACTCAGATATGCCAGGACAGAGCCCCCCCCCCCAGGGGCCACATCTTCACACACTGATGCGGGGGAAGCTCCCAGTCAAATAAATATTTGGGGCAACACAACAACTAAGCTCTCAGAACCGGCCCTTTAAATCATAAATGGGCTCCTCAGGGGCCACAGCTCCACTTTGATCCCTAGATCAGGAAGCACAGGGGGCCCCCCCTCCAAGGGCCAAAGCTCCACTGTGATCCCCAACTTAGGAAACGCAGGGGCCACAGCAACATTTTATACATTGATCCCCATGACAGGCACCACAGAGGGGCCCCACGTGCGAGGGGCCCCCAGGATAATATCAACTTTTTTTGGGGGGGCAACACAAAGCACACAAACAACTCCACTCTCTCAACCGGCCCTTTAAATCCTAAAAACTCTCCCCAGGGGCCAAAGCTCCACTCTGATCCCCAATTTAGGAAACACAGGGGGCCACAGCTCCAATGTACTCTCGGATCCCCCAGAGGCCACAGCTCCACTGTACACCCCCTGATGCCCCAGCTCAGCCAACCCCAGGGGCCACAGCTCTAGTGACAACTCTCTGCTCCCCCCAGCTCAGGGGCCACAGAACTCTCTGCTCCCCCCAGCTCAGGGGCCACAGAACTCTCTGCTCCCCCCAGCTCAGGGGCCACAGAACTCTCTGCTCCCCCCAGCTCAGGGGCCACAGAACTCTCTGCTCTCCCCCAGCTCAGGGGCCACAGAACTCTCTGCTCCCCCCAGCTCAGGGGCCACAGAACTCTCTGCTCTCCCCCAGCTCAGGGGCCACAGAACTCGCTGCTCTCCCCCAGCTCAGGGGCCACAGAACTCTACCTACAACTCTCTGCTCAGCTCAGGGGCCACAGAACTCTCTGCTCCCCCCAGCTCAGGGGCCACAGAACTCTACCTACAACTCTCTGCTCAGCTCAGGGGCCACAGCTCTACTGACAACTCTCTGCTCCCCCCCAGCTCAGGGGCCACAGCTCTACTGACAACTTTCTGCTCCCCCCAGCTCAGCCAGCACAGGGGCCCCCAGCTCCACTGTACACTCTCAGATCCCCCCAGTTTAGCCAGCACAGTGGCCCCCAGGGGCCACAGCTCCACTGTACACCCCCCCAGCACAGGGGCCCCCAAGGGCCACAGCCCCACCGTACACCCTCTGATCCTCCCCAGCTCCACATTATACACTCCGATCCCCATGTCATCCACCCCAGGTGCTCCCGGGAGGGGCCCCACATGCCAGGGGCCCCCAGAACAATCTCAATCAGATCCAGGAGACACATTCCAGAACTGTCACACCGACCAAAGCAGCTCTTCCAGGAAAGTCCTTATAATTCCAAAGGGCGTCCCGGAGGGGCCCCCAGTCTCCCAGGAGGGGCCCCCAGTCTCCCAGGAGGGGCCCCCAGTCCCCGAGGAGGGGCCCCCAGTCCCTGACTCACCTTCTTTGGTCAGCAGGGCCAGGGGTAGGCTGGTGATGAAGCAGAGGATGAGGGCGCCGCTCCTGGGGGTTGCCATGCTTGGCTCTTGCCGTCCCTCCGCTCCGCTCTGACTTCTCGGAGTTTGTGGCTCCGGCTGGACTCTGTGCGGCTCATTCATCCCCGGGCAGGCCCCGCCCACCGCTCCGCTCTTAAAGGCGCAGGCCCCCCCTTTTCTTTGATGCGGCTTCTCTCCCTTTGATCTCCTCCTCACAAGTGCTTCCTCCAGACTCTTCACAGAGCTCAATGCGGCCATTGTTATGGGGGCGGGGGGGGGGCACACACCGTCCAATCCCGGAGGGGCACACACCGTCCGATTCCGGAGAATTCCCCACCGTTTTATCGCGCGCAGGTGGAATTTTCCACCTTTTTATCGAACGATCGATAAACGGGGGGGGGGGGGCGGCAGAATGTCGTACGATACGAGCGACCCCCAGACAATCGTTCGTGAAATATCGCGTCACCACGTCACCGCGTTCTAAAAACTCGAAGATCCAACGTTCTGGAAACTTCAACGTTGGTTTGTTCTTTCTATGACCCCCCCCCTGCTGAAGCCGAAGGATGGAGATGGCAGCCAGAGAAATGGCATTTTCAGATGTCCCCCTCCCCCCCATGACGAGTCCCTTTAATTATACTTTTTATTAATATGCCCCTCCCCCACAGTGACTTCAGGAGACAAAACTCCATGACTGAGTCCATCATCATCGTCCTTACTAAGCAGCCGGTGACTTCCGGACTCCGCCCAGGACTTGGCCAGAGAGGGATCACTTTGACACAGTTGGCCAGAGAGGGATCACTTTGACTCAGTTGGCCAGAGAGGGATCACTTTGACTCAGTTGGCCAGAGAGGGATCACTTTGACTCAATTGGCCAGAGAGGGATCACTTTGACTCAGTTGGCCAGAGAGGGATCACTTTGATACAGTTGGCCAGAGAGGGATCACTTTTCCCCAGTTGGCCAGAGAGGGATCACTTTGATACAGTTGGCCAGAGAGGGATCACTTTGACTCGGTTGGCCAGAGAGGGATCACTTTGATACAGTTGGTCAGAGAGGGATCACTTTGACTCGGTTGGCCAGAGAGGGATCACTTTGACTCGGTTGGCCAGAGAGGGATCACTTTGCCTGGGATGACCAATCGCTGTCCTCTGTGTGGTGGCAGATATGGAGGTGGGGGGTTTCGGGGGGTGTCGGTGGGGGTGTTGGGGGTGTCGGTGAGGGTGTTGGGGGTGGTGGGGGTGTCAGTGAGGGTGTTGGGGGGGTCGGTGGGGGTGTCGTGGGGGTGTTGGGGGTGTCGGTGGGGGTCGCTTGCCGCGCTCTGCCCCGGCTGGATCTCATCAGCCTCACTCGGTGACAACCATCTGACAGACAAAGGGAAGGATTGTGCCACTCCGGGGTTATCACAGGGGGGTGTTTATACACATGTCACACACATGTCACACACACGGACATTACCGCGGAGCGTCACCGACGCCGCGCACCGGACACGCCCCTCCGTGACAACTAATATTCCGTCCCGTTATAATATAAATATCACCCGGGGGGGGGGGCGCCGTCTGAGTATTGATCACTGATGATCATTGATGATTTATTGGACTTTCCTACTCAGAAAACTTTATTATTCCCCAAAAACAACAAACATTTCACACCAGATGTTTGTACAACGCCACCGCTTGTGTATATCTGCTCCTCCCCCCCATCCCTGCCCTTCTCTCCTGCCCACTGCACTTCTTTCTGCCCTGTCTGCTATCCTCCCTCATCCCTGCCCTTCTTTCCCCCATCCCTGCCCTTCTCTCCTGCCCACTGCCCTTCTTTCTGCCCTGTCTGCTATCCTCCCTCATCCCTGCCCTTCTTTCCCCCATCCCTGCCCTTCTCTCCTGCCCACTGCCCTTCTTTCTGCCCTGTCTGCTATCCTCCCTCATCCCTGCCCTTCTTTCCCTTCTTTCCCTCATCCCTGCCCTTCTTTCCCCCATCCCTGCCCTTCTCTCCTTCCCACTGCACTTCTTTCTGCCCTGTCTGCTCCTCTCCCCCATCCCTGCCCTTCTCTCCCCCATCCCTGCCCTTCTTTCCCCCATCCCTGCCCTTCTTTCCCCCATCCCTGCCCTTCTCTCCTGTCCACTGCACTTCCTTCTGCCCTGTCTGCTCCTCTCCCCCCATCCCTTCTCTCCTGCCCACTGCCCTGTCTGCTCCTCTCCCCCCATCCCTGCCCTTCTCTCCTACCCACTGCCCTTCCTTCTGCCCTGTCTGCTCCTCTCCCCCATCCCTGCCCTTCTCTCCTTCCCACTGCACTTCTTTCTGCCCTGTCTGCTCCTCTCCCCCAATCCCTGCCCTTCTTTCCACCATCCCTGCCCTTCTTTCCCCCATCCCTGCCCCTCTCTCCTGCCCACTGCCCTTCCTCCTGCCCTGTCTGCTCCTCTCCCCCCATCTCTGCCCTTCTCTCCCCCTTCCCTGCCCTTCTCTCCCACATCCTTGCCCTTCTTTCCCCCATCCCTGCCCTTCTCTCCTACCCACTGCCCTTCTTTCTGCCCTGTCTGCTCCTCTCCCCCATCCCTGCCCTTCTCTCCCCCATCCCTGCCCTTCTTTCCCCCATCCCTGCCCTTCTCTCCCCCATCCCTGCCCTTCTCTCCTGCCCACTGCCCTTCTTTCTGCCCTGTCTGCTCCTCTCCCCCATCCCTGCCCTTCTCTCCTGCCCACTGCCCTTCTCTCCTGCCCTCTGCCCTTCCTTCTGCCCTTCTTTGGCCTCCATTATCCCCCCAGCCCCCCCTGTACTATCCCCCTCCCCCATGGGGTATCTTCCTTCCTGGGGGACTCCTCGTTTGGGATATTGGCCCCCGGGGGCCACCCCCGGCCCTCCCCTCAGAATATGTCGGGGGCGGCGGCCTCCTCCGGCGCACAGAAGCCACATGTGTTTCCCATTATCCCCTCCGAGGGAAATTTATGAAACTCGACTCTCAGCTTCTGCAGAAACTTCCCCGACTATTAAAAATCAGAGATGAATTGGGGGGGTTGTGTCCCCCGGGGGAGGGGGGATTCTGCGTTTTACGGGCTCTGCGCCGCGTCTATATCGCCTCCCCTGGCAGCGGCGCCTCCACCTGATAATATATAAGAAAAGATCGGCGTGTCACAGATCGCTCTTCATTCCCACACACCATACAATCTCCTCCCATTGGAAGATACTTTGATACAATGTTGCCACACACAGCACCGTCTGATGGGGGGGGGGACATGGGGGGGGCAGGAGGGGGGCTGCCCTGGGCGCTATGGTATCACGTGAGGTGGGGGGGGCATTACACACAGAGATGGGGGGGGGACTTGTGTTGAGAAGGGGAATTTGGGGGGGGGGTTTAGCTGAGGGTAAGAATTGTTCTAGGAGGGTAAATTTGGGGAGGTGCGGTAGGGGTGGTGATTTGGGGGGATTTTTGTTGGACGGGGGATGGGGGAAGAAGATTTGTGCTGGGGGGGGGGGGGGATTTGTGCTATCAAAGTATTATGTTAGAAGGGATTTTTTATTTTGGAGGGGGATTTGTGCTGAGAGGGGGGATTTGTAGTGGGGGGGGGGGGGGAATGGTCCTTGGAGGGGAAATTTGGGGGGATTCTTGTTGGAAGGGGGAAGATTTGTTCTGGTAAGGGGGGGGTAATTGGGGGTTCTGTGCTATAAAAGTATTATGGTAGAGGGGAAATCATTTTTTTTGGGGGGGGGGATTTGTACGATTACAGAAGGGTATTGGGAGGGGAATTTGTGTTGAGAGGGGGGATTTGTAGTGGGGGGGGGGGGAATTGTCCTTGGAGTGTTGATTTGGGGGTATTTTTGTTCAAAGGAGGAAGAAGATTTGTGCTGGGGGGGATTTGGGGGTTCTATGCTTATAGTAGAGGGAAAATACGTTTTTTGGGGGGGGGGGGATTTGTACCAGTAGGGATGATCGGAGGCTAAAAATCCCCCCTCTCAACACAGATTCCCCTCCCCAATCCCCTATCCTAGCACCACTCCCCCCCCTTTTTTTTCGGGGGGGGAGTGGTGCTAGGATAGGGGATTGGGGAGGGGAATTTGTGTTGAGAGGGGGGATTTTTAGTGGGGGGGGGGGAGAGGATTTGTGCTTGGAGGGGAAATTTGGGGAAGCGCGCTGTTGGTGGTTGATTTTTGGGGAATTGTGTTGGGAGGGGCGATGGGATAGAAGATTTGTGCTGGGAGGGGGGATTTAGGGGTATCTGCTCTATAAAAGTATTGTGGTAGAGGGGAATTTGTCTATTTATTTTTTGAGGGGGGGGTTTAATAGTAGGGATGATTGGAGGTTATTTGTGATAGGAAGGATTTTTTTTGGGGGGGGGGAGTGGTGCTGGGATAAGGGATTGGAGAGGGGAATTTGTGTTGAGAGGAGGGATTTGTAGTGGGGGGGAGAGAGGATTTGTGCAGGGGGGCAGGTTTTTCCTGGAAGGAGGGGGGATTTATGTTATTTTTTCCGGGGGGGGGGGATTTTTGCTGTCACAATTTGAGGGGGTGCAATTTGGTATCTCCCCCCCCCCCCCCCGGGCTCTACATGACCCTGTGGCACCGCTTATGTGCGTTGCCCCCCCCCCCCCACAGACGTCACCAAGGGGCAGATTTGCGTCGAGCGCTGGGAACCCGATGACCCTCGTTGGGGGGCCACGTGGGGGAAATCTTTAGACCATAGAGAGGGGTGACGGTTGGATGGAAAGCTCTCTGACATTCCCACACGGCTCCTGGGCTCCGATTGGTCGGAAATCTGCGGCCTCCATTGTCAGATCTGAACAATACACTCAGAGACAATAAAGTGCTTAAACCAAGAAGGGCCCCCGGGGGTGGGGGGAAGGGGGGGCCCTTGTGTTTTGGAGGGGGGATTATTTCCTCCGCCGCGTCCCCCTCCGTCGCTGCCATTGTCCCCGGCTCTGCCCCCCCCTCGCCCCCCCTGTGAGACGATCAGATAATCGGAGGCTGAGTGACAGGCGAGCGGCTGATAAGACTCGGCATTTCATCGCCACTAATTGGCTCTTCCCCCCGGAGGTGTCGTCCTGATAAGATTCCGAAGGGATCAGAGCTGCCGGATCCGGGACATGCGTCTCGTGTCACCACGGCGTCACTCTCTCGGGCGATCCGTCATCCCCCATCCCATAATCTCCCGTCACAAACTTTATCCCTTTTACTGATTCCTGGGAGATTTCCCTTCACTTCCTGTCCCGGTGACAACGTCTCAGCAGAACGGGAGTTTGCTCCGCTTCCTGTCCCGGTGACAACGTCTCAGCAGAACAGGAGTTTTTCCCCCGCTTCCTGTCCCGGTGACAACATCTCAGCAGAACGGGAGTTTGCTCTGCTTCCTGTCCCGGTGACAACATCTCAGCAGAACGGGAGTTTGCTCCGCTTCCTGTCCCGGTGACAACGTCTCAGCAGAACAGGAGTTTGCTCCGCTTCCTGTCCCGGGGACAACATCTCAGCAGAACGGGAGTTTCCCCCGCTTCCTGTCCCGGGGACAACATCTCAGCAGAACGGGAGTTTGCTCCGCTTCCTGTCCCGGTGACAACATCGCAGCAGAACGGGAGTTTTTCCCCCGCTTCCTGTCCCGGTGACAACATCTCAGCAGAACGGGAGTTTGCTCCGCTTCCTGTCCCGGTGACAACATCTCAGCAGAACGGGAGTTTGCTCCGCTTCCTGTCCCAGTGACAACATCTCAGCAGAACGGGAGTTTGCTCCGCTTCCTGTCCCGGTGACAACATCTCAGCAGAACGGGAGTTTGCTCCGCTTCCTGTCCCGGTGACAACATCTCAGCAGAACGGGAGTTTGCTCCGCTTCCTGTCCCGGTGACAACATCTCAGCAGAACGGGAGTTTGCTCCCCCGCTTCCTGTCCCGGTGACAACATCTCAGCAGAACGGGAGTTTGCTCCGCTTCCTGTCCCGGTGACAACATCTAAGCAGAACGGGAGTTTTTCCCCCGCTTCCTGTCCCAGTGACAACATCTCAGCAGAACGGGAGTTTGCTCCGCTTCCTGTCCCGGTGACAACATCTCAGCAGAACGGGAGTTTGCTCCGCTTCCTGTCCCAGTGACAACATCTCAGCAGAACGGGAGTTTGCTCCGCTTCCTGTCCCGGTGACAACATCTCAGCAGAACGGGAGTTTGCTCCGCTTCCTGTCCCGGTGACAACATCTCAGCAGAACGGGAGTTTGCTCCGCTTCCTGTCCCGGTGACAACATCGCAGCAGAACGGGAGTTTTTCCCCCGCTTCCTGTCCCGGTGACAACATCTCAGCAGAACGGGAGTTTGCTCCGCTTCCTGTCCCGGTGACAACATCTCAGCAGAACGGGAGTTTGCTCCGCTTCCTGTCCCGGTGACAACATCGCAGCAGAACGGGAGTTTTTCCCCCGCTTCCTGTCCCGGTGACAACATTGTAGCTGGGGACAGGCTGCTGATTTGTTGAAGGGTTGGGAATTGGAGGATCAGGAATGGAGGATCGGGGATGAAGGGTGGGGGAATGGAGGATCGGGAACAGAGGGTTGGGAATTGGGGGGGGGGGGGTGGGGGAATGGAGGATTGGGAATTGGAGGATTGGGAATCGGAGGGTTGCAAATGGAAGGCTGGGGATTGGAAGGTTGGGGACTGGAGGTTCGGGAATGGAAGGTTGGGAATCGGAGGATCGGGGATGGAGGGTTGGGAATCGGAGGATCGGGGATGGAGGGTTGGGAATCGGAGGATCGGGGATGGAGGGTTGGGAATCGGAGGATCGGGGATTGGAGGATTGAGGATGGAGGGTGGGGGGATTGGAAGGTTGGGGAATTGGAGGATGGGGGATGGAGGGTTGGGAATGGAGGGTTGGGGATTGGAAGGTTGGGGACTGGAGGTTCGGGAATGGAGGGTTGAGAATTGGGGGATTGGTGATGGAGGGTTGGGAATTGGAGGATCGGGAATGGAGAGTTGGGAATGGAAGGTTGGGAATTGGAAGGTTGGGGACTGGAGAATCGGGAATGGAGGGTTGGGAATCGGAGGATCAGGAATGGAGGGTTGAGAATGGAAGGTTGGGGAGTGGAGGGTTGAGAATTGGGGGATTGGGGATTGGAGGATTGAGGATGGAGGGTGGGGGGATTGGAGGACTGGGGGCTGGAGGATCAGGAATGGAGGGTTGAGAATTGGAGGATCGGGGATGGAGGATTGGGAATTGGGGGGGGGTTGGGGAATGGAGGGTTGAGAATTGGGGGGTCGGGGATGGAGGGTCGGGGATGGAGGATTGGGAATTGGGGGGGGGGGGGTGGGGAATGGAGGGTTGAGAATTGGGGGGTCGGGGATGGAGGGTCGGGGATGGAGGATTGGGAATTGGGGGGGGGGGGTGGGGAATGGAGGGTTGAGAATTGGGGGGTCGGGGATGGAGTGTGGGGGGACTGGAAGGTTGGGGGCCGGAGGATCAGGAATGGAGGATTGGGAATTGGAGGTTTGAGGATGAATGGCTGAGAATTGGGGGGTCAAGTTGTATCTCAACCGCCCCCCACACCCCAACCTTCCTTCCACCAGATCGTCCCCCGACCATCTCTGGTACCCCTCAGTCTCTGGAATTTTCCGTTGGCTGGTCGCCGGTGTTGCCCCCCCCCCCCTCCTGTCGTCTGGTTGTCACTCTCCCATGTCACGGCTGACGGCGCTGGAGCCTCTCCGGCGGCTCGGTGACGCTCGGCTGCAGACTCCACACCGCGAGGAATTCCTGAGCGCGTTCTGTCATGTTGGCGAATGTCACCGAGGAGGATAAACAGAGGGGGGGCCTTAGTGGGGGGGCTGACTTCCAGGGATGGGATATGAACCCCAATACTACAGGGGTGGCCCCCCCCCCCCACTCACCAGAATCTTCCCCATGTATCTAATATCTGCCCGTGTGTTGCCCATGTATCTAATATCTGCCCGTGTGTTGCCCATGTATCTAATATCTGCCCGTGTGTTGCCCATGTATCTAATATCTGCCCGTGTGTTGCCCATGTATCTAATATCTTCCCATGTGTTGCCCATGTATCTAATATCTTCCCATGTGATGCCCATGTATCTAATATCTGCCCGTGTGTTGCCCATGTATCTAATATCTGCCCGTGTGTTGCCCATGTATCTAATATCTTCCCATGTGTTGCCCATGTATCTAATATCTTCCCATGTGTTGCCCATGTATCTAATATCTGCCCATGTGATGCCCATGTATCTAATATCTGACCATGTGATGCCCATGTATCTAATATCTGCCCATGTGTTGCCCATGTATCTAATATCTGCCCGTGTGTTGCCCATGTATCTAATATCTTCCCATGTGTTGCCCATGTATCTAATATCTGCCCGTGTGTTGCCCATGTATCTAATATCTTCCCATGTGTTGCCCATGTATCTAATATCTTCCCATGTGTTGCCCATGTATCTAATATCTGCCCATGTGATGCCCATGTATCTAATATCTGACCATGTGATGCCCATGTATCTAATATCTGCCCATGTGTTGCCCATGTATCTAATATCTGCCCGTGTGTTGCCCATGTATCTAATATCTTCCCATGTGTTGCCCATGTATCTAATATCTGCCCGTGTGTTGCCCATGTATCTAATATCTGCCCATGTGTTGCCCATGTATCTAATATCTTCCCATGTGTTGCCCATGTATCTAATATCTGCCCATGTGCTGCCCATGTATCTAATATCTTCCCATGTGATGCCCATGTATCTAATATCTGCCCGTGTGATGCCCATGTATCTAATATCTGCCCATGTGCTGCCCATGTATCTAATATCTTCCCATGTGATGCCCATGTATCTAATATCTGCCCGTGTGATGCCCATGTATCTAATATCTTCCCATGTGTTGCCCATGTATCTAATATCTGCCCGTGTGTTGCCCATGTATCTAATATCTGCCCGTGTGTTGCCCGGAATCTGTCTGGATAATGCCCCATTTTCGGGTGAAATCAGATGAATAAATCACCCCCCCCCCCCCATGGATCTCACACTCTTAGTGACAGCTGTGATGGGGACATTCGGGGCCCCGGAGTGGACATGTTATTCTTGGGGCCCCTCCATCACTGCGGCCTTTGTCCATTGATGTGCGGGTGACACGGATGAGGATTGATGGGGGACATCCGTCTCCATCCGGGGACCCGGAGCAATGACAGGAGGGGACAGTGACAGATGGGCCGTGTATGGGATGAAGGGCTCGTGTCCATCCGTCATCACTGGAGGCGGGACCGGGAAGAGACAGGATGATAGACGAGCCGGAGACACTCAACATCCCCGACACCCTGCTGGGCCCCGGGGCCCCCCGCCGACCACTGGTCACATGTCATGGAATTGTGACCAGGAATGTCCTGTGCCCAGGTGGGCTGTGCCACGGACATTCCGCCATACGCCACGACGGACATTCCGCCATACGCCACACACCGCGACAGACATTCCGCCATACGCCGCACACCGCGAAAGACATTCCACCATACGCCGCACACCGCACCAAACATTCCGCCATACGCTGCACACTGCGACAGACATTCCCCCATACGCCGCACACCGCGACAGACATTCCCCCATACGCCGCACACCGCTACAGACATTCCGCCATACGCCGTACACCGCACCAAGCATTCCGCCATACGCCGCACACCGCGACAGACATTCCCCCATACGCCGCACACCGCTACAGACATTCCGCCATACGCCGTACACCGCACCAAGCATTCCGCCATACGCCGCACACCGCGAAAGACATTCCCCCATACGCCGCACACCGCGAAAGACATTCCACCATACGCCGCACACCGCTACAGACATTCCGCCATACGCCGTACACCGCACCAAGCATTCCGCCATACGCTGCACACTGCGACAGACATTCCCCCATACGCCGCACACCGCGACAGACATTCCCCCATACGCCGCACACCGCTACAGACATTCCGCCATACGCCGTACACCGCACCAAGCATTCCGCCATACGCCGCACACCGCGACAGACATTCCCCCATACGCCGCACACCGCTACAGACATTCCGCCATACGCCGTACACCGCACCAAGCATTCCGCCATACGCCGCACACCGCGAAAGACATTCCCCCATACGCCGCACACCGCGACAGACATTCCCCCATACGCCGCACACCGCTACAGACATTCCGCCATACGCCGTACACCGCACCAAGCATTCCGCCATACGCCGCACACCGCGAAAGACATTCCCCCATACGCCGCACACCGCTACAGACATTCCGCCATACGCCGTACACCGCACCAAACATTCCACCATACGCCGCACACTGCGACAGACATTCCCCCATACGCCGCACACCGCGACAGACATTCCCCCATACGCCGCACACCGCTACAGACATTCCGCCATACGCCGCACACTGCGACAGACATTCCGCCATACGCCGCACACCGCGACAGACATTCCGCCATACGCCGCACACCGCGACAGACATTCCGCCATACGCCGCACACCGCGACAGACATTCAGCCATACGCCGCACACCGCGAAAGACATTCCGCCATACGCCGCGAAAGACATTCCTCCATACGCCGCACACTGCGACAGACATTCCGCCATACGCCGCACACTGCGACAGACATTCCGCCATACGCCACACACCGCGACGGACATTCCGCCATACGCCGCATACTGCGAAAGACATTCCTCCATACGCCGCACACTGCGACAGACATTCCACCATACGCCGCACACCGCGACAGACATTCCGCCATACACTGCGACAGACATTCCGCCATACGCCGCACACCGCGACAGACATTCCCCCATACGCCGCACACCGCGACAGACATTCCGCCATACACCGCACACCGCGACAGACATTCCACCATACGCCGCACACCGCGTCATATATGGTGCTTGCCACATCTTTTGTGCGTTTTGGTAAAATCATGTTTATTACGATCAGGGACAATCGCACGGAAGAAGCACTCAAACACAATCTTCAATTGAATTGGTGCGTTTTTCAAATCACGTGTCCATATTCCACGTGTGCCGTCAGGAAGAAAACGCATGTAAAATCGCACACATAATACATCTCGCGTTTTCTACATTTTGATACAATACACTTTTAAAAAAATGCGTTTTCTATCGCCGCGGTGTGATCAGAGCGGTGCGATCGTTGCGGTGCGATTGGAGCGATGTGATCGCTGCGGTGCGATCGGAGCGATGCGATCGGAGCGATGCGATCGGAGCGATGTGATTGGAGCGGTGCGATCGGAGCGGGGGGGGGATCGCTGCGGTGCGATCGGAGCGGGGGGGATCGCTGCGGTGTGATCGGAGCGGGGGGGATCGCCGTGGTGTGATCGGAGCGATGCGATTGGAGCGATGTGATCGGAGCGATGTGATCAGGGCGGTGCGATCGCCGTGGTGTGATCGGAGCAGTGCGATCGGTGCGATGTGATCGCTGCGGTGCGATCGGAGCGATGTGATTGGAGTGGTGCGATCGGAGCGGTGCCATCGCCGTGGTGCGATCGCTGCGGTGCGATCGGAGCCTTTGCGTTGTCAGAAGTTGGAGACTTGTAGTGAAAAGTTCCTAAGTTTTAGGATACGGAGGGAAGGGGATGTCAATATTTGCGCAGGTTGGGGGGGGGGGGCGCGAGGAAGGGGGGGTCCTCTAAGGCACACAGGGAAGTTTTCATTGGCCATTGATATGCGGGGAGATGAGATCCTCCTGAATATAGTGACAGGTCCTCTTTAGAACAAAGCCTGGCTCTATAGTCTATACAATGGAGGAAGGAAGATGCGAGAGGGGATGAGCCGTGTGCTCCACACAACACTTTGAACTGCCCTGCTATGAATAGTGTGCGGGGGAGGGGAGGAAGGTGTGAACACTGTGGGGGGGGGGATGGGGGGGTAATAAACTCTCACCTTCCTATAGACTCTCCATATGTATGACTGACTGTCATTATATATATATTCGTCGGGTGCGATCGGAATTCGTCGGGTGCGATCGGAAATCGTCGGGTGCGATCGGAAATCGTCGGGGGCGATCGTACGTTGTTATCGTATTGAAACAAAGTAACTTCCTACAAAGATCCCGACAGGAAATCAGAAAATGTAAATATTTATATTACGCAGGAAACGTGAAGATAAAATTCCCCGCATTGGCGATATCCGGCCGGCCGCTGCAGTTGGGGGCTTCGGGTTTAGACCTTCGCGTTTCGGGAACATGCGCAAAAAAAAAATCGCACACTTTTCCGACACGCTCAGAAAACGCGCCGCACTTTAGCAGATGCGCAAAGCTTCGAAATAAAAATAATAAAAAAATACTCAAAAGAAGGAATTATCGCTCCTCTGGAAATGTAGAAGCCGGGAAGACGTAGGAGGCGGCCCCTCCCCCAGACGGGAACGCGGTGCAGGTTTTATGACTCCTACCTCTATATCCGAGAAGAAAACCTTGGATTTTTTTCCGACGGAATTTTGGCTCAAAGTTGTGTTGCCTACACACCAAATTCCGACCGTCAAGAACGTGGTGATGTACAAAATTCCGATGGAGCCGCCCTACACACGTTGGAATTTCCAACCAAAAGCTCACATCGGACTTTCCTTGTCGGAATTTCCGCGGCATTGGTGTGCATCGGACACGCATGATGTACACGTGATTTGGGGGAGCTCACAATGGAATCCCATCCGAACCCCATCCCCTCCAACCAGATCCCATCCAAACCCCATCCCATCCAAACCTCATCCCATCCAACCAGATCCCATCCAAACCCCATCCCCTCCAACCAGATCCCATCCAAACCCCATCCCATCCAACCAGATCCCATCCAAACCCCATCCCATCCAAACCTCATCCCATCCAACCAGATCCCATCCAAACCCCATCCCATCCAAACCTCATCCCATCCAACCAGATCCCATCCAAACCCCATCCCATCCAAACCTCATCCCATCCAACCAGATCCCATCCAAACCCCATCCCCTCCAACCAGATCCCATCCAAACCCCATCCCATCCAACCAGATCCCATCCAAACCCCATCCCTTCCATCCAGATCCCATCCAAACCCCATCCCATCCAACCAGATCCCATCCAAACCCCATCCCATCCAACCAGATCCCCTCCAAACCCCATCCCCTCCAACCAGATCCCATCCAAACCCCATCCCATCCAACCAGATCCCATCCAAACCCCATCCCCTCCAACCAGATCCCATCCAAACCCCATCCCCTCCAACCAGATCCCATCCAAACCCCATCCCATCCAACCAGATACCATCCAAACCCCATCCCATCCAACCAGATCCCATCCAAACCCCATCCCCTCCAACCAGATCCCATCCAAACCCCATCCCTTCCATCCAGATCCCATCCGAACGCCATCTCCTCCAACCAGATCCCATCCAAACCCTATCCCCTCTAACCCCTTCCCTTCCAACCAGATCCCATCCGAACTCTATCCCCTTCAACTGGATCCTTTGCAACCCCATCACCTTCAACCAGATCCCATCTGAGCCGCATCCCCTCCAACCCCATACTCTCCAACCAGATCCCATAGGACCCCATCCCCTCCATACCTTCCGACCGGATCCAACCCCACCTCCATCCTCATCCTCTCTAACCCGATTCCCTCCAACCTGATCCCCTCCATCCCCATCTCCTCCAACCTGATCCCCTCCATCCCCATCTCCTCCAACCTGATCCCCTCTAACCCGATCCCCTCCGACCTGATCCGCTCCATCCCCATCTTCTCCAACCTGATCCCCATAACCCCATTTCCTCCATCCTCATCCTCTCTAACCCCATCTCCTCCGACCTGATCCGCTCCATCTCCTCCAACCTGATCCCCTCCATCTCCTCCAACCTGATCCCCTCCAACCTGATCCCCTCCATCTCCTCCAACCTGATCCCCTCCATCTCCTCCAACCTGATCCCCTCCATCTCCTCCAACCTGATCCCCTCCATCTCCTCCAACCTGATCCCCTCCATCTCCTCCAACCTGATCCCCTCCATCTCCTCTGACCTGATCCCCATAACCCCATCTCCTCCGACCTGATCCCCTCCATCTCCTCCAACCTGATCCCCTCCATCTCCTCTGACCTGATCCCCTCCACCCTCATCTCCTCCAACCCCATCCTCTAAAAACTCATCCCCTTCAATATGATCCCATCCGATCTCATCCCATCCGATCCCATCCTCTCATTAGCAATCATGACAAATGGCGGATCGGAGGGGGAATCAGTTTACATTGTCACTATAAATCAGTTCCGGTGTTAATGTAACAATAACAAGGTCTCACCCCTCCGCCCAGAGACTGTAAATCTCATCATCCCAGGAGCTGGAGGAGATTTTCCGCTCTGTGGACACAGATGGGAACCAAACATTGGGGGGGGGGGGGGGGGCAGCTGTATCTAATCGGACATGTGTGCTCGGGGGACAGGGGGGGTTCCTGGAGTTCACCTCGTGTTCATTTCCTTTAATTGAAAAAACATAAATATATATATAGTATGGAATAGAGAGAAGAGCTGCCTGCGTCCCTCTGGGGAGACTTCCCTTGACTTCCTGTAATGGAGACCCCGCAGGAAGTAGGAGGAAATCTCTCTGAGGGCCCCTTTCACACCCTTTTAGTGTGTTATTTGCATTGGCCAATGGTTCAGTGCCATTCATTTTGACAAAGCAACCCCATTGGACGTGCTACGGCCCAACACATACAGTGAAGCACTGCCGTGCGTTTTGGTGCGCTGCGTTGCTGAAATGACCCCTGTCCATTTCTTGGACATTTTGGTGCATTGGCGGTTCCTTTGACTTCGACAGGCCGACACACAACTCACGTCAACACGTGAAAAAACACACATGACGATGATGACGCAATGCCCTGGGCCACCGGGTCCTAAAACTCTGGCAGTTGTCACCAGAACAGGTTTCCCCAATGGATGATTCCTCTCATCTCCTGTTCTGGTGACAACTGTAACACTTTGGGTCTCCAGTCACTGACTAGTGGTCACCAGGAGAGATGGAGACGTGAATCTCCCCAACGGGGGGCTCAGGCAGCAATAATACCCAGGCAGGGGGGTCTAACCCTTCCCTACCCCACCCAAAACTGAAAACACTTTGGCTAGGTCTGGTGTTTTCACTGCGAAGCGGTTCAGATGCGAAGCCGGTGGCCACCGGCGTCTTTAACATCAGATGGTTGTCAAGGAGCGGGCCGGGATGCTGACCGCCGTGTCCTTAGCAACGGATGACTCATCAGCTGTCAGCGGGGTTCCTCACTAACAGCTGAATGTTAACAAAGAGATTGCCTGCAATAAAAAAACTGTAAAAAAATATCATAAGGCCCCCCAAATCCTTACTAGGCCCTTTCTGGTCTGGTACGAATTTAAAGGGGAACCCCACGCCATTTTTTTTTTACATTTTGGTGTGGGAGTTCCACTTAAAATCCATACCGGACCTGAGGGTCTGGTTTGGATTTAGGGGGGGGGGGGATCCATACCAGACCCTTAGGTCCAATATGGATTTTGAGGGGACTTAGGGGGGGGGGGGAACATACCAGACCCTTAGGTACGGTATGGATTTTGAGGGGAACTCCCACGCCAAAATATGAAAAAAAAATGGCCTTGGGTGGGAGAACCCCTCAAAATACATACCGGACCTGAGGGTCTGGTATGGATTTGGGAGGGGGGGTGATCCATACCAAACCCTTAGGTCCAAAATGGATTTTGGGGGGACATGGGGGGGGGATCCATACCAGACCCTTAGGTCCAATATGGATTTTGAGGGGACTTGGGGGGGGGGATCCATGTCAGACTCTTAGGTCTGGAATGGATTTTGAGAGGAATTGGGGGGGGGGATCCATATCCGACCCTTAGGTCCGATATGGATTTTGGGGGGGGGTCCATACCAGACCCTTAGGTCTGGAATAGATTTTGAGGGGAATTTTGGGGGGATACATACCAGACCCTTAGGTCCGGTAAGGATTTTGAGGGGAACACCCACGCCAAAATATGAAAAAAATGGCCTTGGGTGGGAGAACCCCTCAAAATACATACCGGACCTGAGGGTCTGGTATGGATTGGGGGGGGGTATCCATACCAGACCCTTAGGTCCGATATGGATTTTGAGGGGACTTGGGGGGGGGGGGGATCCATACCAGACCCTTAGGTCTGGAATGGATTTTGAGGGGAATTGGGGGGGGGGGGGATCCATATCAGACCCTTAGGTCCGATATGGATTTTGAGGGGACTTGGGGGAGTTTGGGGGGGGGGGGATCCATACCAGACCATTAGGTCCGGTATAGATTTTAAGGGGAACTTCCATGCCAAAATATAAAAAAAATGGCCTTGGGTGGGGGAACCCCTCAAAATACATACCGGACTTAAGGGTATGGTATGGATTTGGGGGGGATCCATACCAGACCCTTAGATCTGGTATGGATTTTGAGGGGAACTCCCACACCATAATGTGAAAAAATAATGGCATGGGGTCCCCTCAAAATCTATATCAGACCCTTATCAGAGCATGCAGCCTAGCAGGAAAGGGGGGGGCAAATGAGTGGCCCGCCACCTCCTGAACCATACCAGGCCACATACCCTCAATGTAAGAGGTAACGTGTTGATGGGGACAAGGGCCTCTTCCCAACAACCCTGGCCGGTGGTTGCGCATCGCTTTACAACATGAGGGCAGACAGTACAGTCACCATAGAATTCATTACAGGAGGGATTGGAGGGCCCTGATCCTGAGAGCTTCCAATCTAGGATGTGCCTGGGATTCACATCCGGATTGGACTGCGGTGCTCAGAAAACGCACAGGACACTTTTTTTTTAAACGCAGTGAATTCGCACCTCTGCTGCGTCGCCTGTACGTGAACCGGCTCTAGAGAAAGCAGGTTTGGTTGAAAACGCATCCAATTCGCATTAACGGGAATCGGAGCCTTTGGAATTTCTATTGTCGGATAAAAGATGGCCGGCAGATACAATGTAGCGGAATCGATGTTTCCATGGAGATAACGATATCTATAAAAGGGAAATAATATAAAATATATAGAGATTGGATCTCCTGATTCTTTATATACAATACTCGGAGTGGGGGGGTGGTCGCAGGTCTGTGGGGGTCTATGAGGGGTCTGTGGGGATCTGTGGGGGCTCTGTGGGGATCTGTGGGGGGTCTGTGGGGATCTGTGGGGATCTGTGGGGGGTCTGTGGGGGGTCTATGGGGGGTCTATGGGGGGATCTGTGGGGGGTCTGTGGAGGGTCTGTGGAGGGTCTGTGGGGATCTGTGGGGGGGTCTGTGGGGGATCTGTGGGGGGTCTGTGGGGATCTGTGGAGGGTCTGTGGGGGGTCTGTGGGGGGGTCACAGCCCTAAGAGGACTCCTCTAGGATCCAGAAATAGAGACTTTGTAGCAGCAGGTGTGACCTCGCCTCGGATCCCCTCCGTTCCCACACTCCACTTTCACTTCTGAGGGAATATTTCATACAGAAGACGAGTCATGACATTCCGGCACACCTCCACCTCCACCGCAGCCGCCACCGTGTAGGAAATGCCACAGGTAAAGATGGTAACCACAAAACAGGCCCAAACAACCGGCCACAATCACCCTGGAGACCGCCGCAGAGCTGACTCAGAGCCACGGAGCAGGATGGGGAGTCATTGCACAGGGCGGAATTCTCAATGGAGTTATCTATTAAACCAAATAATGACTACAGGGCCAGGACTATGTGTGATGGGGCCCCACATCCGAGCTGAAAAGGCCCCCCCCCCCCCCGCCGCCAGCGCCTTCCTTATCTTCAACTCAAAGGCAGCGCCTTTAGTGATACAGAATCCTGATTTCATAGCAATCATGTTAGGATGTCTGAGCTCTATAGACAATTATTCCATCCAAAGGTATTGAGTTATGTTCCTGGTGGGCCCCATAGTCAGAAATTGGTGGGCCCCATAGTCAGAAATTGGTGGGCCCCATAGTCAAGACATCAGTAAGCTCCATAGCCAAACCTTTGTGGGTCTATACCTTGAAATTAATGGGCCCCTGTAGCCAGACATTAGTGGGTCCATAGCCAAATATTTGGTGGGCTCCATAGCCAGACTTGATGAGCCCTATAGTCAGATATAACTGGCCCCCATAGTCAGAAATTGGTGGGCCCCATAGTCAGAAATTGGTGGGCCCCATAGTCAGAAATTGGTGGGCCCCATAGTCAGAAATTGGTGGGCCCCATAGTCAGAAATTGGTGGGCCCCATAGTCAAGACATCAGTAAGCTCCATAGCCAGACCTTTGTGGGTCTATACCTTGATATTAATGGGCCCCCATAGCCAGACATTAGTGGGTCCATAGCCAGACTTTGATGGGTCCTATAGTCAGATATAACTGGCCCCCATAGTCAGAAATTGGTGGGCCCCATAGTCAACTCAAGACATCAGTAATCTCCATAGCCAGACCTTTGTGGGTCCATACCTTGATATTAACAGGCCCCCGTAGCCAGACATTAGTGGGTCCATAGCCAAATATTTGGTGGGCTCCATAGCCAGACTTTGATGGGTCCTATAGTCAGATATTACTGGCCCCCATAGTCAGACATTGGTGGGCCTCAAATCCACACATCAGTGGGATCCATAGGCAGATATCAGTGAATTTCATAGCCAGACGTTGTGGGCCCCATTTTTATTGGGCTCCTTTGCCAGACGTTGGTGGGATCCATAGCCAGACACTTGTGGGCCCCATATTTGGTGGGCTCTGTTGCCAGACATTGATGGGATCCATAGCTTGATATAAGTGGGCCCCATAGCCAGACATTTTTGGACCCCATATTTGGTGGGCTCCATAGCCAGATTTTGATGGGCCCTATAGTCAGATATCACTGACCCCCATAGTCAGATATTGGTGGGCCCCATAGTCAGACATCAGAAAGCTTCATAGCCAGACCATAGTCCATACGTGGTGAGCTTCTTAGCCAGACATTGGTGGGCCTCATATCTACACATCAGTAGGATCCATAGACAGACGTTGTGGGCCCCCGTTTATATTGGGCTCCTTTGCCAGACGTTGGTGGGATCCATAGCCAGACGTTGTGGGCCCCGTTTATATTGGGCTCCTTTGCCAGACGTTGATGGGATCCATAGCTTGATATTAAGTGGGCCCTGTAGCCAGACAATAGTGGGCCCATAGCCAACAATTGGTGAGCCCCATATCCAGACATTTCTGGACTCCATATTTGGTGGTATCCATAGCCAGACCTTTGTGGCCCCCATATTCGGTGAGCTCCGTTGTCAGACATTGATGGGATCCATAGCTTGATATTAGTGGGCCCCATAGCCAGACATTTCTGGACCCCATATTTGGTGGGATCCATAGCCAGACTTTGATGGGCCCTATAGTCAGATATCAGTAAGCTCCATAGCCAGACCTTTGTGGGTCCATACATGGTGGGCTTCTTAGCCAGACATTGGTGGGCCTCAAATCCACACATCAGTGGGATCCATAGGCAGATATCAGTGAATTTCATAGCCAGACGTTGTAGGCCCCATTTTTATTGGGCGCCTTTGCCAGGCGTTGGTGGGCTCCATGGCCAGACACTTGTGGGCCTCATATTTGGTGAGCTCAGTTGCCAGACATTGATGGGATACATAGCTTGATATTAGTGGGCCCCATAGCCAGACATTAGTGGGCCCCATATTTGGTGGGCCCTACAGTCAGATATCACTGGGCCCATAGCCAGACATTGGTGAGTGGCATAGCCAGACATTTGTGGGCCCCATATTTGGTGGGCCCTACAGTCAGATATCACTGGGCCCATAGCCAGACATTGGTGAGTGGCATAGCCAGACATTTGTGGGCCCCATATTTGGTGGGCCCTACAGTCAGATATCACTGGGCCCATAGCCAGACATTTGTGGGCCCCATATTTGGTGGGCTCCATAGCCAGACTTTGATGAGCCCTATAGTCAGATATCACTGGCCCCCATAGCCAAACATTGGCAAAGGCAGACACTGGTGGGCCCCATGGTCACGGCTTGGTGAGCCCCATAGCCAGATAGTGGGGGGGGGGGGTAATAGATTGAAAGGATCAGCATGATGGGGGTGCTGGGTTGGGGGGAGGAGACAAGGAGGAATGGATTGTGAGAATGCGATGTCCATCCTTGGGATCTAAGCTGAGGATCACCCCATACTCCGGGGGTTAGGCCCCCCCCACACAGTGTGTTGTAGGAAGACGGGGCCCCTTCATCGGCCATATCCCGGATTTTCTATAATTACAGACAGCGCAGCTCCGCAGACGACAAATTACAGAGCAGCAGCTTCAGCAGCCACATCTGTCGGCCTGTAACCCGAGTGGGTGGTGGCAGACATACCGAGGTTGTCCCCGCACCCCCCCGGGGGCCCGTCCTCAGTCACCTCCATATTCCTGGGAGCCAGAAGACTCTTCATAGCTAAAAACCAGAAAAACAATCCAAATTATTTTATTAGAACACACAGCAAGCTCCCAGTGTTAGAGCACACGGTGGCTTCTATGTTCCCACAGTGATCATCGATGAGTAAGCAGCAGTGGAAATTCAGCCAATTATAGCAGAAAGCAAGAAAGTACGTCCTCAGATCCGGGGTCACACGTCCTCCTCGGATCCGGGGTCACACGTACTCCTCGGATCCGGGGTCACACGTACTCCTCGGATACGGGGTCACACGTACTCCTCGGATCCGGGGTCACACGTACTCCTCGGATCCGGGGTCACACGTCCTCCTCGGATCCGGGGTCACACGTCCTCCTCGGATCCGGGGTCACACGTCCTCCTCGGATCCGGGGTCACACGTACTCCTCGGATCCGGGGTCACACGTACTCCTCGGATCCGGGGTCACACGTACTCCTCGGATCCGGGGTCACACGTACTCCTCGGATCCGGGGTCACACGTACTCCTCGGATCCGGGATCACACGTACTCCTCGGATCCGGGGTCACACGTACTCCTCGGATCCGGGGTCACACGTACTCCTCGGATCCGGGGTCACACGTCCTCCTCAGATCCGGGGTCACACGTACTCCTCAGATCCGGGGTCCCCCGTCCTCCTCAGATCCGGGGTCACACGTCCTCCTCGGATCCGGGGTCACACGTCCTCCTCGGATCCGGGGTCCCCCGTACTCCTCGGATCCGGGGTCACACGTACTCCTCGGATCCGGGGTCACACGTACTCCTCGGATCCGGGGTCACACGTCCTCCTCGGATCCGGGGTCACACGTCCTCCTCGGATCCGGGGTCACACGTACTCCTCGGATCCGGGGTCCCCCGTCCTCCTCAGATCCGGGGTCACACGTCCTCCTCAGATCCGGGGTCACACGTCCTCCTCGGATCCGGGGTCCCCCGTACTCCTCGGATCCGGGGTCCCCCGTACTCCTCGGATCCGGGGTCCCCCGTACTCCTCAGATCCGGGGTCACACGTTCTCCTCAGATCCGGGGTCCCCCGTACTCCTCAGATCCGGGGTCCCCCGTACTCTTCAGATCCGGGGTCCCCCGTACTCCTCAGATCCGGGGTCACACCTATTCCTCAGATCCGGGGTCACCTGAACTCCTCAGATCCGCGGTCACTCGTCCTCCTCAGATCCGGGGTCACACATATTTCTCAGATCCGGGGTCCCCCGTACTCCTCAGATCCGGGGTCCCCCGTACTCCTCAGATCCGGGGTCCCCCATACTCCTCAGATCCGGGGTCACACATACTCCTCAGATCCGGGGTCCCCTGAACTCCTCAGATCCGCGGTCACTTGTCCTTCTCAGATCCGGGGTCACCCGTACTCCTCGGATCCGGGGTCACCTGAACTCCTCAGATCCACGGTCACTTGTCCTTCTCAGATCCGGGGTCACCCATCCTCCTCAGATCCGGGGTCACCCATCCTCCTCAGATCCGGGGTCACCCATCCTCCTCAGATCCGGGGTCCCCCATCCTCCTCAGATCCGGGGTTCCCCATCCTCCTCAGATCCGGGGTCACACGTACTCCTCAGATCCGGGGTCACACGTACTCCTCAAATCCGGGGTCCCCCGTACTCCTCAGATCCGGGGTCCCCCGTACTCCTCAGACCCGGGGTCACACGTACTCCTCAGATCCGGGGTCCCCTATACTCCTCAGATCCGGGGTCCCCTATACTCCTCACATCCGGGGTCCCCCGTACTCCTCGGATCCGGGGTCCCCCGTACTCCTCGGATCCGGGGTCCCCCGTACTCCTCAGACCCGGGGTCACACGTACTCCTCAGACCCGGGGTCACACGTACTCCTCGGATCCGGGGTCACCAGTACTCCTCAGATCCGGGGGTCACACGTACCGTCCTCGGATCCGGGGTCACACGTACTCCTCAGACCTGGGGTCACACGTACTCCTCAGATCTGGGGTCACACGTACTCCTCAGACCCGGGGTCCCCCGTACTCCTCAGATCCGGGGTCACACGTACTCCTCAGATCCGGGGTCCCCCGTACTCCTCAGATCCGGGGTCCCCCGTACTCCTCAGATCCGGGGTCACACGTACTCCTCAGATCCGGGGTCACACGTACTCCTCAGATCCGGGGTCACACGTACTCCTCAGATCCGGGGTCACGCGTACTCCTCAGATCCGGGATCCCCTGTACTCCTCAGATCCGGGGTCACACGTACTCCTCAGATCCGGGGTCACACGTACTCCTCAGATCCGGGGTCACACGTACTCCTCGGATCCGGGGTCACACGTACTCCTCGGATCCGGGGTCACACATACTCCTCAGATACGGGGTAATCCCTGCTCCTCAGACCCGGGGTCACACATACTCCTCAGATCCGGGGTCCCCCGTACTCCTCAGATCCGGGGTCCCCCGTACTCCTCAGATCCGGGGTCCCCCGTACTCCTCAGATCCGGGGTCACACCTATTCCTCAGATCCGGGGTCACCTGAACTCCTCAGATCCGCGGTCACTCGTCCTCCTCAGATCCGGGGTCCCCCGTACTCCTCAGATCCGGGGTCCCCCGTACTCCTCAGATCCGGGGTCCCCCGTACTCCTCAGATCTGGGGTCACACATACTCCTCAGATCCGGGGTCCCCTGAACTCCTCAGATCCACGGTCACTTGTCCTTCTCAGATCCGGGGTCACCCGTACTCCTCGGATCCGGGGTCACCTGAACTCCTCAGATCCACGGTCACTTGTCCTTCTCAGATCCGGGGTCCCCCATCCTCCTCAGATCCGGGGTCCCCCATCCTCCTCAGATCCGGGGTCACACGTACTCCTCAAATCCGGGGTCCCCCGTACTCCTCAGATCCGGGGTTCCCCATACTCCTCAGATCCGGGGTCCCCCGTACTCCTCAGACCCGGGGTCACACGTACTCCTCAGATCCGGGGTCACACGTACTCCTCAGATCCGGGGTCACCCGTACTCCTCAGATCCGGGGTCACCCGTACTCCTCAGATCCGGGGGTCACACGTACCGTCCTCGGATCCGGGGTCCCCCGTACTCCTCGGATCCAGGGTCACACGTACTCCTCAGATCCGGGGTCACACGTACTCCTCAGATCCGGGGTCACACGTACTCCTCAGATCCGGGGTCACCCGTACTCCTCAGATCCGGGGGTCACCCGTACTCCTCGGATCCGGGGTCACCAGTACTCCTCAGATCCGGGGGTCACACGTACTCCTCAGATCCGGGGTCCCTCGTACTCCTCAGATCCGGGGTCACACGTACTCCTCAGATCCGGGGTCACACGTACTCCTCAGACCCGGGGTCACACATACTCCTCAGACCCGGGGTCACCCGTACTCCTCAGATACGGGGTAATCCCTGCTCCTCAGACCCGGGGTCACACATACTCCTCAGACCCGGGGTCCCCCGTACTCCTCAGACCCGGGGTGCCCTGGACTCCTCAGATCCGGGGTCACACGTACTCCTCAGATCCGGGGTCCCTCGTACTCCTCAGATCCGGGGTCACACGTACTCCTCAGATCCGGGGTCACACGTACTCCTCAGATCCGGGGTCCCTCGTACTCCTCAGATCCGGGGTCACACGTACTCCTCGGATCCGGGGTCACACGTACTCCTCAGATCCGGGGTCACCCGTACTCCCCTCACCCGGGGTCCCCCATACTCCTCAGATCCGGGGTCCCCCATACTCCTCACATCCGGGGTCCCCCATACTCCTCACATCCGGGGTCCCCCATACTCCTCAGATCCGGGGTCCCCCATACTCCTCACATCCGGGGTCCCCCGAACTCCTCGGATCCGCTCTTCCTCGGGGTAATCCGCGCCCTCCGGCAGGCTCCGGGGATCCCTCCAGCTGTTTTCCTGGCTCCTGTATTCATGTTGTTTGTATTGGGAGGTAATCCTCTGGGGATGGCGGCGGGGCGTGGGCGGTAATTACGGCTTGTGACAGACAATAACAAGGCAGAGAAGAAAGCTGAGAATGGGATTAGGTGATTATTGGGTAATAGGAAGTGCTAATATTCTCCTAACAAGTGTCCCCGGGAGCCGTCCGCTGTGACCGCGCCCCGCCCTCTAATCCGCCGCCCCTCCCCCCCAGCAGGGACGTTTCATGTCAGACAATTTCACACCAGTTAACCCTCTAATTCCTCATTGACCCCGACACATTCCGCCCTCTATCCCCGCGTCCGAAAACGTCCTACGGGACCGGGCCTTAGCGGTCTGCGGCGCGGCGCGGGCCGCGAATTCCGCAACCTTTACATTTGACCCGGGGTCACACGTACTCCTCAGACCCGGGGTCACATCTACTCCTCGGATCCGGGGTCACATCTACTCCTCGGATCCGGGGTCACACGTACTCCTCGGATCCGGGGGTCACACGTACTCCTCGGACCCGGGGGTCACACGTACTCCTCAGATCCGGGGTCACACGTACTCCTCAGATCCGGGGTCACACCTACTCCTCGGATCCGGGGTCACCTGTACTCCTCGGACCCGGGGGTCACACCTACTCCTCGGATCCGGGGTCACACCTACTCCTCGAATCCAGAGTCACACCTACTCCTCGGATCCGGAGTCACACCTACTCCTCGGATCCGGAGTCACACCTACTCCTCGGATCCGGAGTCACACCTACTCCTCAGATCCGGGGTCACACCTACTCCTCAGATCCGGGGTCACATCTACTTCTCAGATCCGGGGTCACACCTACTTCTCGGATCCGGGGTCACACCTACTCCTCAGATCCGGGGTCACACGTACTCCTCGGATCCGGGTCACACGTACTCCTCGGATCCGGGTCACACGTACTCCTCAGATCCGGGGTCACACCTACTTCTCGGATCCGGAGTCACACCTACTCCTCAGACCCGGGGGTCACACGTCCTCCTCGGATCCAGGGTCACACGTACTCCTCAGACCCGGGGGTCACACGTCCTCCTCGGATCCGGGGGTCACACGTCCTCCTCGGATCCGGGGTCACACCTACTCCTCAGATCCGGGGTCACATCTACTCCTCAGATCCGGGGTCACACCTACTTCTCGGATCCGGGGTCACACCTACTCCTCGGATCCGGGGTCACACGTACTCCTCGGATCCGGGGTCACACGTACTCCTCAGATCCGGGGGTCACACTACTTCTCGGATCCGGAGTCACACCTACTCCTCAGACCCGGGGGTCACACATCCTCCTCGGATCCGGGGTCACACGTACTCCTCAGACCCGGGGGTCACACGTCCTCCTCGGATCCGGGGGTCACACGTCCTCCTCGGATCCGGGGGTCACACGTCCTCCTCGGATCCGGGGTCACACGTACTCCTCAGATCCGGGGTCACACCTAATCCTCAGATCCGGGGTCACACCTACTCCTCAGATCCGGGGTCACACCTACTCCTCGGATCCGGGGTCACACCTACTCCTCGGATCCGGGGTCACACGTACTCCTCAGATCCGGGGTCACACCTACTCCTCAGATCCGGGGTCACCCATCCTCCTCAGATCCGGGGTCACACCTACTCCTCGGATCCGGGGTCACACGTACTCCTCAGATCCGGGGTCACACCTACTCCTCAGATCCGCGGTCACACCTACTCCTCAGATCCGGGGTCACACCTACTCCTCAGATCCGGGGGTCACATCTACTCCTCAGATCCGGGGTCACACCCTACTTCTCGGATCCGGGGTCACACCTACTCCTCAGATCCGGGGTCACACGTACTCCTCAGATCCGGGGTCACACCTACTCCTCGGATCCGGAGTCACACGTCCTCCTCGGATCCGGGGTCACACGTACTCCTCAGACCCTGGGGTCACACGTCCTCCGCGGATCCGGGGGGTCACACGTCCTCCTCGGATCCGGAGTCACACGTACTCCTCGGACCCGGGGGTCACACGTCCTCCTCGGATCCGGGGTCACATCTACTCCTCGGATCCGGAGTCACACGTACTCCTCAGATCCGGGGTCACACGTACTCCTCAGATCCGCGGTCACACGTACTCCTCAGATCCGGGGTCACACGTACTCCTCAGATCCGGGGTCACACGTCCTCCTCGGATCCGGGGTCACATCTACTCCTCGGATCCGGAGTCACACGTACTCCTCGGATCCGGAGTCACACGTACTCCTCAGATCCGGGGTCACACGTACTCCTCAGATCCGCGGTCACACGTACTCCTCAGATCCGGGGTCACACGTCCTCCTCGGATCCGGGGTCACATCTACTCCTCGGATCCGGAGTCACACGTACTCCTCAGATCCGGGGTCACACGTCCTCCTCGGATCCGGGGTCACACGTACTCCTCAGACCCGGGGGTCACACGTCCTCCTCGGATCCGGGGGTCACACGTCCTCCTCGGATCCGGGGTCACACCTACTCCTCGGATCCGGGGTCACACGTACTCCTCGGATCCGGGGTCACACCTACTCCTCAGATCCGGGGTCACACCTACTCCTCAGATCCGGGGTCACACCTACTCCTCGGATCCGGGGTCACACGTACTCCTCAGATCCGGGGTCACACCTACTCCTCAGATCCGGGGTCACACCTACTCCTCAGATCCGGGGTCACACCTACTCCTCAGATCCGGGGTCACATCTACTCCTCAGATCCGGGGTCACACCTACTTCTCGGATCCGGGGTCACACCTACTCCTCAGATCCGGGGTCACACGTACTCCTCAGATCCGGGGTCACACCTACTCCTCGGATCCGGAGTCACACGTCCTCCTCGGATCCGGGGTCACACGTACTCCTCAGACCCTGGGGTCACACGTCCTCCTCGGATCCGGGGGTCACACGTCCTCCTCGGATCCGGAGTCACACGTACTCCTCGGACCCGGGGGTCACACGTCCTCCTCGGATCCGGGGTCACATCTACTCCTCGGATCCGGAGTCACACGTACTCCTCAGATCCGGGGTCACACGTACTCCTCAGATCCGCGGTCACACGTACTCCTCAGATCCGGGGTCACACGTACTCCTCAGATCCGGGGTCACACGTCCTCCTCGGATCCGGGGTCACATCTACTCCTCGGATCCGGAGTCACACGTACTCCTCGGATCCGGAGTCACACGTACTCCTCAGATCGGGGTCACACGTACTCCTCAGATCCGCGGTCACACGTACTCTCAGATCGGGGTCACACGTCCTCCTCGGATCCGGGGTCACACCTACTCCTCGGATCCGGAGTCACACGTACTCCTCAGATCCGGGGTCACACGTACTCCTCAGATCCGGGGTCACACGTACTCCTCAGATCCGGGGTCACACCTATTCCTCAGATCCGGGGTCCCCTGTACTCCTCAGATCCGGGGTCACACCTATTCCTCAGATCCGGGGTCCCCTGTACCTCCTCAGATCCGGGGTCACACGTACTCCTCAGATCCGCGGTCACACGTACTCCTCAGATCCGGGGTCACACCTATTCCTCAGATCCGGGGTCCCCTGTACTCCTCAGATCCGGGGTCACACCTACTCCTCGGATCCGGGGTCACACGTACTCCTCGGACCCGGGGGTCACACGTCCTCCTCGGATCCGGGGTCACATCTACTCCTCGGATCCGGAGTCACACGTACTCCTCAGATCCGGGGTCACACGTACTCCTCAGATCCGGGGTCACATGTACTCCTCAGATCCGGGGTCCCCTGTACTCCTCAGATCCGGGGTCACACGTACTCCTCAGATCCGGGGTCACACGTACTCCTCAGATCCGGGGTCACACCTATTCCTCAGATCCGGGGTCCCCTGTACTCCTCAGATCCGGGGTCACACGTACTCCTCAGATCCGGGGTCACACGTCCTCCTCGGATCCGGGGTCACACGTACTCCTCAGACCCGGGGGTCACACGTCCTCCTCGGATCCGGGGGTCACACGTCCTCCTCGGATCCGGGGTCACACCTACTCCTCGGATCCGGGGTCACACGTACTCCTCGGATCCGGGGTCACACCTACTCCTCAGATCCGGGGTCACACCTACTCCTCAGATCCGGGGTCACACCTACTCCTCGGATCCGGGGTCACACGTACTCCTCAGATCCGGGGTCACACCTACTCCTCAGATCCGGGGTCACACCTACTCCTCAGATCCGGGGTCACACCTACTCCTCAGATCCGGGGTCACATCTACTCCTCAGATCCGGGGTCACACCTACTTCTCGGATCCGGGGTCACACCTACTCCTCAGATCCGGGGTCACACGTACTCCTCAGATCCGGGGTCACACCTACTCCTCGGATCCGGAGTCACACGTCCTCCTCGGATCCGGGGTCACACGTACTCCTCAGACCCTGGGGTCACACGTCCTCCTCGGATCCGGGGGTCACACGTCCTCCTCGGATCCGGAGTCACACGTACTCCTCGGACCCGGGGGTCACACGTCCTCCTCGGATCCGGGGTCACATCTACTCCTCGGATCCGGAGTCACACGTACTCCTCAGATCGGGGGTCACACGTACTCCTCAGATCCGCGGTCACACGTACTCCTCAGATCCGGGGTCACACGTACTCCTCAGATCCGGGGGTCACACGTCCTCCTCGGATCCGGGGTCACATCTACTCCTCGGATCCGGAGTCACACGTACTCCTCGGATCCGGAGTCACACGTACTCCTCAGATCCGGGGTCACACGTACTCCTCAGATCCGCGGTCACACGTACTCCTCAGATCCGGGGTCACACGTCCTCCTCGGATCCGGGGTCACATCTACTCCTCGGATCCGGAGTCACACGTACTCCTCAGATCCGGGGTCACACGTACTCCTCAGATCCGGGGTCACACGTACTCCTCAGATCCGGGGTCACACCTATTCCTCAGATCCGGGGTCCCCTGTACTCCTCAGATCCGGGGTCACACCTATTCCTCAGATCCGGGGTCCCCTGTACTCCTCAGATCCGGGGTCACACGTACTCCTCAGATCCGCGGTCACACGTACTCCTCAGATCCGGGGTCACACCTATTCCTCAGATCCGGGGTCCCCTGTACTCCTCAGATCCGGGGTCACACCTACTCCTCGGATCCGGGGTCACACGTACTCCTCGGACCCGGGGGTCACACGTCCTCCTCGGATCCGGGGTCACATCTACTCCTCGGATCCGGAGTCACACGTACTCCTCAGATCCGGGGTCACACGTACTCCTCAGATCCGGGGTCACATGTACTCCTCAGATCCGGGGTCCCCTGTACTCCTCAGATCCGGGGTCACACGTACTCCTCAGATCCGGGGTCACACCTATTCCTCAGATCCGGGGTCCCCTGTACTCCTCAGATCCGGGGTCACACCTACTCCTCAGATCCGGGGTCACACCTATTCCTCAGATCCGGGGTCCCCTGTACTCCTCAGATCCGGGGTGACACCTACTCCT
>NC_053498.1:2222611-2230111 GCF_905171775.1 Rana temporaria
AAATGTAATAATTAGATGAATAAAATATTCCAACTGCAGATTAGAGGCGGAAAACATCTGCCAGCAATGCGGGGAATGTGTGACTCATCGGCCAATCAGGTTCAGCGAGGAGATTTACAGCGGAGCGTTCAGCGCCCAACGTGACCGGGCGACACCCGGACATACAGAGCGTGTGTATGGGGGCCGCCGAGGATCTTCCATGATGTGCGACCCGCAAGAGGAACTGATTGTTCTGCACTCTACAATATATGATTGTTATTACATTTCAATAAATCGCTACAATTTTTTTTCTTTTTTATTAAATCATTATTATATTCCTGATTTACGTTACATAACAGGAAATAAATAAAAAAAAATTATGTATTTTTTTTAATTGATACAATTGGTTATTTTATTTATTTTTTATAATTTTTTTACATTTTATTTGCATTTGATCTTTTTAATTTTTTTTTTTACATTTTAATTGAATTTGATCTTTTTAATTGAATTTTTTTTTCATCTCCTCTCTAGCCGGACTTTGTTATAATAAAGAAATATTTATTTAGTGGAGAATTCTTCTAAAATAATTGTGCCGTTTATCTAAACTTTACGCCGATTTCGTACCATCGCCATGTGATCGATACGCCCCCGCTTGATGATGTCTGGACCGTTTTTTATTCCTCCAATGAGAGCCATGATCATTTTTTTCGCTCTAAATTTTTGTTTTATGTCACCAAATGCCCCCCCCCCCCTCCATACAGATCGGGTCTATAGGGGGTCACGGAAGGTTTCCCATAATGTGCGATCCGCAAGAGGAACTGATTGTTCTGCACCCTACACTGAAAATATCACTATAAATAAACTGGATTCATTTGTTACAATTTCTTGTTTTTTTTTCCCCATTATTAAATATCCCGATTTATTTTCCAAAAAAAAAAAAATAGAAAGATTTTGTGTGTTACATTAATTTTTATCTGACCCTTTAATTGATTTACAAATTGTTAATAAACTGGATTAATTTGTTATAATAATAATAATAAAAAAAAACAAGAAATTTTACAAATTAATCCACTTTATTAACAATTTGTAAATCAATTAAAGGGTCAGATAAAAATTAATGTAACACACAAAATCAATTTTTTTTTTTTTGTAAAATAAATCAGGAAATTTAATAATTTAATAATGAAAAATAAAAATAAAAATTGTAACAAATTAATCCAGTTTCTTAATAATCGTAAATCAATTAATTAAAGGATCAGATAAAAATGTATGTAAAAGACAAAATGTTTCTAGTTTTTTTTTGTAAAATAAATTAGAAAATGTAATAATAATAATAATAATAATAATACAAGAATTGTATTTCCTAATTTATTTTACAAAAAATAAAAAAAAAGTAGAAAGATTTTGTCTTTTACATTAATTTTTATCTGATCCTTTAATTGATTGTAACAAATTAATCCAGTTTATTAACAATTGTAAATCAATTAAAAGATCAGATAAAAATTAATGTAAAAGACAAAATCTTTCTACTTTTTATTTTTATTTTTGTAAAATAAATTAGGAAATACAATTTCTTGTTTTATTATTAATATTATTATTATTATTACATTTTCTAATTTATTTTACAAAAAAAAAAGTAGAAAGATTTTGTCTTTTACATAAATTTTTATCTGATCCTTTAATTAATTGATTTACGATTATTAATAAACTGGATTAATTTGTTACAATTTCTTGTTTTTTTTCCATATTAGATTTCCTGATTTATTTTACAAAAATAAAAAAAATAGAAAGATTTTGTGCGTTACATAAATTTTTATCTGACCCTTTAATTGATTTACAAATTGTTAATAAAGTAGATTAATTTGTTATAATAATAATAAAACAAGAAATTTTAACAAATTAATCCACTTTATTAACAATTTGTAAATCAATTAAAGGGTCAGATAAAAATTAATGTAACGCACAAAAATCTTTCTATTTTTTTTATTTTTGTAAAATAAATCAGGAAATTTAATAAATGAAAAAAAAAAAAAGAAATTGTAACAAATTAATCCAGTTTCTTAATAATCGTAAATCAATTAAAGGATCAGATAAAAATTAATGTAAAAGACAAAATCCTTCTACTTTTTTTTATTTTTGTAAATGATGCTTTTTACGAACGGCGCATGCGCCGTCCGTGAAAGTATCCCAGTGCGCATGCTCCGAATTAACCCGTAAGAAGCCAATGCTTTCGACGTGAACGTAAATGACGCCCAGCCCTATTCGTGAACGACTTACGCAAAATTTTCAAAATTCGACGCGGGAACGACGTCCATACTTAACATAGGATACGCCTCATATAGCAGGGGTAACTTTAAGCCTAACGTAAACTGCGTATCTGTAGTGCGTCGGCCGGGCGTACGTTCGTGAATTGGCGTATCTAGCTGATTTACATATTTCTAGGCGTAAATCAGCGTACACGCCCCTAGCGGCCAGCGTAAATATGCAGTTAAGATACTACAGCGTAAGAGACTTACGCCGGTCGGATCTAATACAAATCTATGCGTAACTGATTCTAAGAATCAGGCGCAGAGATACGACGGCTCAGACTCAGAGTTACGCCGGCGTAACTCGTACGTGAATCTGGGCCTTTGTCTTTTAATTGATATATTGATTTGTATTTAATCCTTTAATCAATTGATGTACATTGGATTATTTGTTGCAATTTCTTGTTTTTGTCTTTATTACAATTCCTGATTTATTTTACAGAAATTACCAAATTTAAAGTTTTTTTAATCCATTTTAATTGATTGATTAATTTGATCGGATCCTTTAATCATCGATTTTTCTCGTGTTCCGCGGATCTGCGCTCTAGCCGGACTTTTATTATAATATTTGAGAACTCTTCTACGATAATCGTGAAACGTATCCGAAATTTACGCCATTTCCGTACCACCGCCGTGTGACCAATCTGCGTTGGCTCTTTGATGTCCGGACCGTCTTCTATTCCTCCAATCGGGTCGGCGAGGATTTTTGTTGCTCGCCATTCTTGTTCTTCACGTCTCGGGATGACCCCCTCCGGCATTCTACATTAATTGCCGCAATCAGCGCCCTGACATGCACTTGTTACTCTGTGATGGCGCCCGGACAACCGGACAATTGGCAGGTCGCTTTATGGCGGCAGAACAATAAGCGGCAGGAAGTTGGAGCAGGTTTGGATGGTCAGACGACCGCTCGCTCCCTCCCCCATCCCCCGGCCTCGCAGCCTTTCATGAACATGTGACACGTTACTGTGAAATGCGGGACAATGTGTCACCTTTTATGAGCGGTGATTACTGCCTGTGACATGAAGGTGTGTTGTGTCCCCCTCCCCCAACAATCATCATCTGTACTTGTCCAGGTAATTACCTCCAACCCCCCCCCCATCCACCTTCCTTTGATGAGGGGGCCCAAATCCTCCAATCTCATTACCCAACAATCGCCCCCTCCCGGGGCCAAATTCACCCCCCCCCCAACCAGCTCGGCACAGGAAGGGTTATTAGTGATTAAGATCGGAGATCAGCCTTCCCTTTAATTAAGGTGATAAAAGTGCGATCTGATTGTTCTGCGATGAACGCGCCCCGGTGATCACCACTCAATGGAATGCTTTGTGCGGCTTACCGGTCCAGGAGGGGGCGGAGTCACAGTGGAGGCGTGGCTCGGAGCTCAGACGGCGTAAGGTGTTTTCAGGGGCAAATACGGACGAATAAAAGCGTCCGATCGCTTCCGAACGCCAGAACTGCGCCTAAAGATATTTTTTTATTATTATAATTATTATTATTATTTGCATTTTATATATATATATTATACTTTATTATAAAAATTATTATATGTATTATATATATAATTATTATACTTCATTATAATAATTATTATGATATATATATAAAATAGTAATAATATATGAATAAATGTATCGGGGGTAAATGCAGACAAAAAAAGCGCTGATCGCTTCCTAACAGCAGAACTGCTCCTGAAGATATTTTTTATTATTATTATTTATATATATATATATATATATATATATATATATATATATACACATATATACATATACACATACACACATACACACACACATTATATATATATATTTATTTTTATTTTTAATTATTATTATTATTATTTATTCTAATAATTATTATATATATATATATATATATTATATATAATTCTTCTTATTATATGTATATATTTTTTTTATTATTATGATAATTTATTCTAATAATTATTATGTAATATATATATATATATATATTTATATATTATTATTATTATTATAATACATATTTCAGATGTGACTTTTCTTCATTTTTTTTTTTACTTCCTTGCTGTTTCATATTTTCACAATAGTATATAAAAGTCCAAGGGCCAGATTCAGGTAGAAGTGCGGCGGCGTAACGTATCGTAGATACGTTACACCGCCGCAAGTTTTCATCGCAAGTGCCTGATTCACAAAGCACTTGCGATGAAAACCTACGCCGGCGGCCTCCGGCGTAAGCCCGTGTAATTTAAAGGGGCGTGTGCCATTTAAATTAGGCGCGCACCCGCGCCGGACCTACTGCGCATGCTCCGTTTCGTAACTCCCGCCGTGCTTTGCGCGAAGTGACGTCATTTTTTCGAACGGCGACGCGCGTAGCGTACTTCCGTATTCCCGGACGTCTTACGCAAATGACGTTGATTTTTAAATTTCGACGCGGAGACGACGGCCATACTTTATACAGCACATACGATTGCTGTGTAAAGTTAAGGCACCAAAAACGACGACTAACTTTGCGACGGGAAACTAGAGTAGCGGCGACGTAGCAAACGCGAAAATCCGTCGTGGATCGCCGTAACTCCTAATTTGCATACCCAACGCTGGTTTACGACGCAAACTCCCCCCACCTAGCGGCCGCGGTACTGCATCCTAAGATCCGACAGTGTAAAACAATTACACCTGTCGGATCTTATGGATATCTATGCGTAACTGATTCTATGAATCCGTCGCATAGATAGAAACAGAGATACGACGGAGTATCTCCGCTGTGAATCTGGGCCCAAGAGTCCAATCGCTCCAAACAGCAGAACTGCTCCTGAAGATATTTTTTATTATTATATGTATTTTATAATATTATTATTATTATACATATTTCAGATGTGACTTTTCTTCTTCTTCTTTTTTTACTACTTCCTTGCTGTTTCATATTTTTACAATAGTATAAAGTCCAATACACATTGTAGCGTCTCCCCCTAGTGGCTGCCTGTGTATAGCGATCAAACCTGAGAGATGTCTGCTGAGATAAAAAACAAAACAAAAAAAAAAAATGATCCTCATTACAAAACTATTTGCTAATTTTTGTTGCGCTTTCGTGCGTTTTAAAAATTAAAATATGTAAAAAATATATATATATTTTTTTTTTAACTAATATATGAATAAATATATCAGGGGCAAATACAGACGACTAAAAGCGTCCAATCGCTCCAAACAGCAGAACTGCTCCTGAAGATATTTTTTTATTATTATTATACTTTATTATAATACATATTTCAGATGTGACTCTTTTTTTTTTTTTTACAGCCTTGCTGTTCCATATTTTCACAATTAGTATAAAGACCAATTCACATTGTACCGTCTCCCCCTAGTGGCTGCCTGTGTATAGCAATCAACACCTGAGAAAAAAACAATTGTCCTCATTACAAACCTATTTGCTCGTTTTTGTTGCGCTTTTGTGCGTTTTGTTGCGCGTTCGTGCATGATTTTCTGCTTAAATGCAAAAAATAAATAAAAAAGAAATAATAATAATATTATTATTAATATTATTATTATTATTATTATTATTAATATATGAATATATAAATGTAAAATAAATACACAAATAACTAAAAATCATCATAAATAATAAATTAATACATAGGTTATAAGAAATAATTAACCACTAACCTTAGAAAATATATTAATATATCATTTTTTTTTAACATATTAAATTATTAATAATTATAATTATTTATTTAGTTTGAGTTAGGGGTGTTCATTATTATATTTTATTATATTTTCTTTTTAAGGTTTATTTTTATTTTTTTAAATACATATTAAAAAGTATTAATTTATTGTATTTATTTACGATTATTTTTATTTATTTGTTTATTTATTTTACATTTATTTATTCATTTATTATTAGTAGTAGATTAACACCCTATTTTGGTTATTTTTTCTTTATAGATGGACAACTCCTATCCTCATATTGATTATTGGATCCAAATAATAATAAAAAAAATTAAAAAAAATTGTCCTCATTAAAAAACAGATTTTCTATAAAATCTACATAGAGAAGATGGTGAAACAAATATTAAGAGTATTTTTTTCAGTGTTGGGTGGAGAAACCCCCTCAGGTTATTATTACTGTCTGTGCCGTTCCCCCCCCCCCCCCCCCATGGAGTAGATTTACCCCCCCCCCCCCCATTTCCTTCACCTCAGAGAGATTTCTTCTCACTTCCTGTTGTGTCCCCAGGACAGGAAGTGAAGGGAAATCACCCTAACGGGGACACAGGCAGCAATAAAGCCTGTCGGGGGTTCTAACCCTTCCACACTCCATAACTAAGAATCTGTCATGAGATACATTGTACTGGAAATGGAAACATTGACTCATCTGATCTTCCAAAAATATCATAGATTTCCTTTAACAATAAAACAAGCCCCTCCCACCACCTCCCCATCCCCCCCCCCCATGGGAATATTTCGCTTGAGGGGCAACAGACACTCCATTCAGCTCTGGGCCCCGACTTGTATCCATCCCGATACTTTACATTCCTGAAGACAAATCACTGATGAGGGAAACAGGCTGGAGAGATACGGGGGGCGGAGCCTTGGAGGGAGACGCAGACTGGGCACCGCCTCCAAAATCCGGGAACCCCCCCCCCCATCCCTGTGCTGAGTTCCCGGGTCTGTACACCCGCTGTGCCCATTATGAGGGGTTCCCACCATCTCTGTGCTGAGTTCCCGGGTCTGTACACCCGCTGTGCCCATTATGAGGGGTTCCCACCATCCCTGTGCTGAGTTCCCGGGTCTGTATACCCGCTGTGCCCATTATGAGGGGTTCCCACCATCCCTGTGCTGAGTTCCCAGGTCTGTACACCCGCTGTGCCCATTATGAGGGGTTCCCACCATCCCTGTGCTGAGTTCCCAGGTCTGTACACCCGCTGTGCCCATTATGAGGGGTTCCCACCATCCCTGTGCTGAGTTCCCGGGTCTGTACACCCGCTGTGCCCATTATGAGGGGTTCCCACCATCCCTGTGCTGAGTTCCCGGGTCTGTACACCCGCTGTGCCCATTATGAGGGGTTCCCACCATCCCTGTGCTGAGTTCCCGGGTCTGTACACCCGCTGTGCCCATTATGAGGGGTTCCCACCATCCCTGTGCTGAGTTCCTGGGTCTGTACACCCGCTGTGCCCATTATGAGGGGTTCCCACCATCCCTGTGCCGAGTTCCCGGGTCTGTACACCCGCTGTGCCCATTATGAGGGG